>NC_086319.1:216934260-216939260 GCF_036172605.1 Pelobates fuscus
AGCGCCGAGGGAGCCTGGCGCTAGAGAAAGGTAAGTGATTAACCCCTTCCTCCCCCTTCAGCCCGGCGGGAGTGGGGGACCTAAAAACCCTATGAGGTGCCAGGAAAACAAGTTTGTTTTCCTGGCAATATAGTGGTCCTTTAACCCCTTCCCGCCGTTACGACGTGCTATGCCGTCACGGATTAAGTGGGCTTTAAAGCCGTTGTGACGGCATAGCACGCCGTAACGGCTTTAAACCCTGGAGCGCACGGGTTACTTACCTTCCCGGCGCTCCGCTTCGGGAGGACTGCCTCACAGCCCAGGCAGCCCTCCCACGGCAAATCAGGCCCCCGGGGGCCATGTGATCGCTCTCAAAGAGCGATCACATGGCCCCCTATAGCTGGCTGTGGATCTGCCAGCAGGGGGACTGTCTAAAATATTAGACAGTCCCCCTGCTGGTGGGAAGTATAAAAAAAATATATTAAACATGTTTAAAAATAAATCAAATGTATTTATATATATAATATATATGTATATATATTATATATATAATATATATGTATATTATATATATTTAACGTCATACATAGTGTATTTTAAATACTAATATAAGTACATATATTAGTATTAAAATACACTTAGAATGACGTTACATATATAATATACATATATTATATATATAATAGATATATACACATATATTATATATATATATAAATACGTATAATTACAATAATAAATAAATAAAATAATAAAAAAATATTCAAACAAAATTTAATATAAATTATATATACATATGTAATTTCATTCTAACTGTATTTGGTTATTAATATATATATATTGGTAACAAAATACACTTAGAATGACATTCTATATATATATCTATCTATATATAAAATGCAAATAACCGCAAATATATATATATATATATATATATATATATATATATATATATATATATATATATAGATAAATACATATAATTACATAAAATATTACATTAGTATACACGTAGAATTTAAATACCTATAAATGCATATGTATTAAAATTCTACGTGTATATTTAAGTAATCTTAACATAATTAGGTGATTTGATTAATTAAAATTTGATTGACATGCCTGACAACACAGGGAGAAAGTGCAGAGAATTTAATTCGCAAGCACTATATTTGACCCTGTAACTCTCCAAAACACCATAAAACCTGTACATGGGGGGTACTGTTTTACTCGGAAGACTTCGCTGAACTCAAATATTAGTGTTTCAAATTGGTAAATTGTATTACAACGATGATATTTTAAGTAAAAGTGACGTTTTTTGCATTTTTTACAAACGAACGGCACTTTTATGGACTATATTATTGTTGTAATATGTTTTACTGTTTTAAAACACTAATATTTGTGTTAAGTGAAGTCTCCCGAGAATAACAGTACCCCCCATGTACAGGTTTCATGGTGTTTTGGAAAGTTAGAGAGTCACATATAAGGCTTGCATTTCATTTTTTTTACATTGAAATTTGCCAGATTGGTTATGTTGCCTTTGAGAGCGTATGGTAGCCCAGGAATGAGAATTACCCCCATGATGGCATACCATTTGCAAAAGAAGACAACCCAAGGTATTGCAAGTGGGGTATGTCCAGTCTTTCTTAGTAGCCACTTAGTCACAAACACTGGCCAAATATTCGTTTTTTGCTTTTTTAACACAAAAACAAATATGAACGCTAACTTTGGCCAGTGTTTGTGACTAAGTGGCTACTAAAAAAGACTAAACATACCCCACTTTCAATACCTTTGGTTGTCTACTTTTTAAAATGGTATGCCATTATGGGGGTAATTCTCATTGCTGGGCTACCACACCGTCTCAAAGGTAACATTGCCAATCTGGCAAATTTCTATTTGAAAATGGAACGTTCTATATTTGACCCTGTAACTTTCCAAAACGCCCTAAAACCTGTTAATGGGGGATACTGTTGTACTCGTGAGACATCGCTGATTACAAATATGTGCATTTTTGTGTAGTAAAACCTAACAGTATTATGGCATTCACAGCTAAAATGTCAGACGGAAATACAAATTGTAAAAAAAAATCTTAATTTCTCACATTTTTTTAAAATTTTATTCATAATGAATTATGTTCCATATATGAATAGTTAATGGTAAATTAAAGCCCTGTTTCTCCTGAACAAAATTATATATAATAAGTGTGGGTGCATATAATTTGAAAGAGGGGAACTACGGTTGAACAGACATGTAGCGCAAATTCTAGTTTTTGTTTACGTTTTGTGTTGATCAGAACGTGCACTATTGACTCCGTCCTGAAGGGGTTAAGCATACTGAACAAAAAAATCATAAAACATAAGATAACTTTAAAGTCTTTCATTTTGGAGACCCTGCTTAATGCCATTCGGCTTAAAGCTTTTGTGAACATCCAGTGGGTCCAAAAGTAGTCTGTGGTTTAGTGGCAAGGTTTCAAGTCTTCATGCCTCCAAAATGCCAGAACTACCAAAGCACAGTCCCTTGATGCCAAAATATTACCCAGGAAGTTTACCTGTATGCAATGCATTAGTTTTGGAGCATATTGGTAACACTGGAAAATTCCTTCTTTTTCATCATCATTAATGCTGCTGAATCTGCGTATACTGTATAGAGATTCCAGAGTTGGGTTCACTTTTTTGTGCGCTGAAAACAAAGGTCCTCTGTCTTCCTTTCCAAGTGATCATTTCTGTCCCCCAACTATCGACATTATTACAGAAGAATAACACAGAGATATTAAATGTCCTCTTGGAGTTTCAAGCACAGGCTTTGCTGCATTACTCACATAAATTTTTCCAACGCCATATAGTGTTGTCAGAAAAAACTTGCAGAAGCTCCAATTCGGAAGCGGTGTCTGAGATGGGTGATGGCACCAACTCACATTCTCCACATGGTGCTGCTTAACCTCCTTAGAATAAATGCTTGTACAGTGGCCATCCGCAGGTTTTATGTGGCTGTTAGAAGTCATAACAATGACAAATGTGCTTGGCTTTAAGAGTGCCACTGATTAACTTGAGGCTTGCAACGGAGCATTTGCAGAGCACATGAGATGACGAGACCCCTCCCAGACCCTTGACCATGCCTCCTTGTCTTCTATATTTTGTATGTATTTTTCCCTTAAATGGAGTGTTTATTCTGTTTTACTAACTTACATGTTCATAACATGTTGTACCTGGTGTCCCTAATTTTCACTATGCTATATTGTTAAATGTGGTCCATTGTTAAATGTGGTCCATTGTTAAATGTGGTCCATTGTTAAATGTGGTCCATTGTTAAATGTGGTCCATTGTTAAATGTGGTCCATTGTTAAATGTCTTGAAAAACATCCCATGTGAGGACTGCAATATTGTTCCAAATGCACTATACAGGTGATACTAGAATAATTAGAATATCGTGCAAAAGTTCTTTTATTTCAGTAATGCAACGTAAAAGGGGAAACTAATATATGAGATAGAGGCATTACATGCAAGATAGTTCAAGCCGTGATTTGTCATAAGTGCGATAAATGGCTTACAGCTCATGAAAACCCCAAATCCACAATCTCAGTAAATTAGAATATTGTGAAAATGTGCAATATTCTAGGCTCACAGTGTCCCACTCTAATCAGCGAAGTAAGTCATAACACCTGCAAATGGTTTCTGAGCCTTTAAGTGGTCTCTCTGATTCAGTAGGAATCACAATCATGGGAAAGACTGCTGACCTGACAGTTGTGCAGAAAACCATCATTGACACCCTCCATAAGGAGGGAAAGCCTCAAAAGGTAACTGCGAAAGAAGTTGGATGTTCCCAAAGTGCTGTTTCAAAGCACATTAATAGAAAGTTATGTGGAAGAAAAAGATGCACAAGCAGAAGGGATGACCGCAGCCTGGAGAGGATTGTCAGGAAAAGGCCATTCAAAAGTATTGGGGACTTTCACAAGGAGTGGACTGAGGGTGCATCAAGAGCCACCACACACAGACGGATCCTGGACATGGGCTTCAGATGTCGTATTCCTCTTGTCAAGCCACTCCCTGAACAACAAACAACGTCAGAAGCGTCTTACCTGGACTAAAGAAAAACAGACCTGATCTGTTGCTCAGTGGTCCAAATTCCTCTTTCTGATGAGAGCAACTTTATCATTTCATTTGGAAACCAAGGACCCAGAGTCTGGAGGAAGAATGGAGAGGCACACACTGTAAGATGCTTGAAGTCCAGTGTGAGGTTTTCACAGTCTGTGTTGATTTGGGGAGCCATGACATCTGCTGTTGGTCCACTGTGCTTCATTAAGTCCAGGGTCAACGCAGCCATCTACCAGGAGATTTTGGAGCACTTCATGCTTCCTTCCGCAGATGAGATTTATGGGGATGCTGACTTCATGTAATATTCTAATTTACTGAGATTGTGGATTTGGGGTTTTCATGAGCTGTAAGCCATAATCATCGCACTTATGGCAAATCACGGCTTGAACTATCTTGCTTTGCTTGTAATGCGTCTATCTTATATATTAGTTTCCCCTTTTACATTGCATTACTGAAATAAATGAACTTTTGCACAATATTAAAATTTTTCGAGTATCACCTGTAAATATCAACATTTCTAACTAAAAGGCACTTGAATTTTTGAAGTACAAAAGCTTGTGAATGTACACTATTTAGCAAGTATAAATATGATTCCTAAAATAATTAAACTGAACATTAGGGACTAGAACATTTTAAATGTTGATCTATATTTATAGACATGTGTAAAAACCATTACAATGAGGACTGGAAAGGAAGAATGTGCAGACATTTGTTTGCATGAAAAGATTACATTTATTAAAAAGACAGCAGTCCAACAATAATATATGGAGGGAAATCAGCAGCCTAATGAAGGTTTATCTCTGTAAACAAAAAAAATGTGAGGTGCATACGCATGTGGCAGTAAGAAAGGAAGGAGAGACAATTAACCTTTCATTGAAAGCATATGATAATTATGCATATCCAAATAAATGAGATAATGACTTATCATTCATC